>NW_027204761.1:0-20951 GCF_024711535.1 Dipodomys merriami
TGAGACGTGAGGCATGGCACAAAATGATGCTGAGGTGTTGGGACCTAAATACGGTCATGGTCAGGGAAAGGGTCATGAGGAACTTGAGAGTTCAAAGAGTCTCATGAGTTCATGGTACAGGTCTGGTGGTCCAGTAACCTATTGTCCAAGTCTGTGCCCCTGCCTCTAACAATTCAGGCATGCCTATCACCCAGGGTTAGGATTCACCTATAAGAGTTTTTAGAAAGTCTCTCATCCATCAACATGTCAAAGATGCTGCCAGTTAGAACCAGTATCCATATTTCAAGAACAATCAGAGAAAAATGAAAAACAGCCTCAGATGGTGAAATATGGATACTTTGTCTAAATAATACTATCTGTCCTCAGCACCATCCTGGTGTCTTAATAGGTGTTAGGAAATTTTCACCCAGTTCCAAGAACTATAGAGGTGACATAGGACTCTCTTTGAACTACAGCTGTGTTGTGAGTTGTTAAATTGCAGATGTATCATGGGTTGTTTAGCTCCAGAAAAAAATGTGTTCCAGAGAATACTTGCCCTTGCATATCCTTTATTGTTCCCCTTAGATAACTGGCCCTTGATTGACCCTGATTGTTACCCCTGGATAGCTTGCTTTGCTTCTGTAAAATACACTTTGCTAGTTCCCATACCATGTGACATCTGCCTTGATGTGGCTTTTGCCTTCAAAAACTTTGCACTAGCTGCATTAGGCACTGCAAGTTTTGGGGGGGTATGAGTCTGCTTGCAGTCACTGGCTCACAGCCATTATGAGTAAAGGATGCTTCACTTGCCAGGCCCTGGTGGCTCATGCCTGTAATCCTAATTAGTGAGGAGGCTGAGATCTGAGGATCATGGTTTAAAGCCAGCCCAGGCACAAAAGTCCGTGAGATTCTTATTTTCAATAAACCACCAGAAAATCAGAAGTGGCACTGAGGCTCAAGTGGTAGAGTGCTAGCCTTGAGCTGAAGAGCTGAGTGACAGCACCCAGGCCCAGAGTTCAAGCTCTACAACTGACAAAAAAAGGGGGGCAGGGAATGGCAATGTATTTCTAATGTGCTGTGTTGTATTGTAACTACCTAAAGAAAATAAAAATATAATAGAAATTAATGATTAATTTTTAATTAATTGTTTAATTCTAAACCATAACAAGGGCTGGTTTTGAAATCAAACAGACCTGAATTTAAATTTTGATTACATCTCACACCCTTCAGGTATAAATCCAATTTTAGAAGCCTTCTTTTAGGAAAAATAGAAAATATAAAAGTAAAATTAGTAGTGAAAGAGGTGTCAAGTTGATGTGGTGACCCAACCTCTGCTCCTGTATTATGTGTCATAATTTGGCAGTATTATTAGAGACATATCCTACGTTGTGATGACTGTCAATAGCTAAACATAGGTATGTCACTATCCCCCGAAATGTGTCTTCATTTGCTACTAACATCTCCACTGTCATTAGAGGAAAGTGATGACAAAAGTTAGCCTGATTTCAATTGAACTATCTTACTTTTAAAAAGCTAGGAGAAACATATGACCATGTGACCATAATTCTAGGACGTGTGTGTGTGTGTGTGTGTGTGTGTGTGTGTGTGTGTGTGTGTGTGTGTGTGTGTGTGTGTTTGCTGGTACTAGAGCTTAACTGAGGGGGTCTCACTCTCGCATTTAACTCTTTCATTCGGGGCTGGAGCTCTATAACTTGAGCCACATTTACACTTCAACAACCCCCCCCCAACCCCAGCTACCCCGATACTTTATTCTTTCTGGTTAACTGGCAATAAGAATCTCTTGGATTTGTCTGCTTGGGCTGGTTTTGAGTCATAATCCTCAGCCTTCTAGGTAGGTAGGATTACAGCTAATGACCACCAGCCCAGCAATTTTCGGACTTGCTACAGAGCCTTGAGAGATTCCATTATGCAAGTGGAGAAGCTGGAGACCAAGCTGCATGATGCCATGATAATTCATGGGGATTCATTTGTGATGTCTGTTAGTCACACTATACGTATAAATAACCCTTCTCTTTCTCACAGGTCATACACTGGGGAAGTAAAGGAATGTATGGTTCATGGCCTAAAGTAAATGATCAATGGTAAATAAAGATTAAAAATATTAAATTTTGCAAACCAATGATAGCTCCTTTTGTGTATTTCACTATGGGGTAAGTACCATCCAAACTCTCAAAGGCTATTGAAGGTTTTGTGTGTTTGGGCTTTTTTTTCCCACTTACAGGCAGTCAGAGAGGGCTACTTAAGTATTTTATATCATTCATTTATCTTGCTAGCTATGTCCTTTGACATGCAGAAGCTCCACAGTTTAATGCAATCCCACTTTATCCAGCTTTTCTTTTATTTGTTGTGTTTCTGGATCTTTATTTAGGAAGTTTCAACCTGTGCCAAGGAGTCCTAGTGTATCTCCTATCCTTTCCTCTCATATTTTCAGAGGATCTGCTCTTACTTCAAGGTCTGTGATCTATATGCAGTTGAGTCTGATGCAGGATGATATGTAAGTATCTAACTTCAATTCTCTAAACATGTATAGCCAATAGTTTGAAGCCAGCCTGGGCAAGAAAGTGCATGATATTTTTATCATCAATTAGCCACCCAAAAGCTGAAAGTGGCTATGGCTCAAGTGATAGGGTGCTATCTTTGAGCTAATAAAGCTCATGGACAAAACCATAAGCCCTGAGTTCAAGCCCCAGCTCCAACACACACACACACACACACACACACACACACACACAATGGATGCACAAATTCATAACCAAGGTCATCTTGCTTAGATATTTTATTTTAATAAAAGTTTCCAAGTGAATATCAACCCTGGTTCTGGCAAAATTGCAGGGATGTTAGGAATGGCTGGCAAGTCAAAATAAGAAGAAAAATTGCCAGAGACCATCCTGAAGAGGAAAAAGGAAAGATAAATGATTTCATCCTCCAGGAAATGGGCATGGAAAAGAGAATGAGACATATGATGAAGTGAGACCACTGAATGCCCTAGGGGAACTCTGTGCTTCATTGCACCACCTAGGGGAGTCAAGGTATACATGGCACTTCTTCCCATAGTTGCTGTACAAGTAGTAGTATCGCTTTGGCCAAACCCAGGTGTGGAATCTATTGAGGATAGTCCTGTGAACCAACTTGGAGAAGTGAACTAAACAAAAACTATGCTTAGCAATATTAATAAGGCTGCCAGAATGCAGAACATGGAAGTGTGCATATGTGTATATGGCTATATGTAATCTTTGTAGCAACAATTCTAATATGATTTACAAGAAAATACAGATATAAACATGGGCATGCAAATTTCATGTTGCTAAATAAATTCATGTCTACTACCAGTAAGAGAATCTTAGCCAGATCCTGAAGCCAAATTCACCTTTAATTAGCCTCCTCCTTCATTAATCTCCTCCTGTTCTTTTCCTTCTCTTCCTCTTCCTCCATCTTTATGTTAGTGGTGTTTTAGCTTGTTAGGCAGGCATTCTACCACCTGAGCCAGGCTTCCAGCCATTTTTGCTTTATTTTTCAGAAAAGGTCTCACCTCATGGTTATTCCCAGGTGGCCTGAACCATGATTCTCCTATTTATACTTCTAATATAGTTGGGATGACACACAGCACCACTGTCAGCTATTGATTCAGAAGTGATCTTTCCAATTTTCTTTTATTTTCTTTGGGGGGGGGGGTCCGGTCATGGGGCCTGAACTCTGGGCCTGGGCTCTGTCCCTCAGCTCTTCAGCTCAAGGATAGTGCTCTACCACTTGAGCCACAGCACCACTTCCAGCTTTTTCCTTTTTGCTTATGTGGTGATGAGGAATCAAACCCAGGGCTTCATGCATGCAAGGCAAGCACTCTACCACTGAGCCACCTTCCCAGCCCCGATCTTTCCAATTTTCTAAACAAGATTGTCTTTGACTTTGCCTCTCCAATAACTGGGATTATAAATTTAAGCTACTGCAATTGACCTTGTTAAATTTTTGTTGCTATTGGTTATAAGTCTTGAACTCTGGGCCTATGCATTGTTCCTGAGAATAGCACTTGATTTGAGCCACAATGCCACTTCTGGCTTTTTCTGTGATTAATTGGAAATAAGAATATCGTGGACTTTCCTGACTGGGTCGGCCTTGAACCACAATTCTCAGATTCTCAGTAGCTAGGATTATAGCCATGAGCCACCAACACTTGGCTTCTTGTTGAATTCTCTATGGGAAAGAATATAATCTATGCCTGTTGAATCTCTTAAAGTGGTGCTTGGCATACAGTAATTACTAAGTATATATTTGCTGCATGAAGGGCAGATAAATGGTGAACAAAGGGTAGTTGACTTCAAGCCATTCATAGGAATGGGCCTATTCTTCATGAGCTTTGTTCTACTTGTAATACTTCTTCTAGCTCAAATTAGTCATAAATATTATAGCACATAAATTGTTAGAGCTCTTCCTTTAGCCATGAGAAAAAGTGAGGCTTCAAGGAGTGAATGACTGAGAAGATGGCTCAACTAATTTGCAATCTGATCTGTTCTCGAATCCCAGGGATTCTGGCTTTGAATTCAGTGTTGTCAAATTATTACCAGGAGGTATCTTTAATCAAGTACATGCAGAAATATTCTCCTATGTTATTCTGTATGTAAAGCATAAGCATGTTCATGTTTGTGCATGTGTGCAATGATTTAGACTCTCCAGATTTCTTCAGCCTTATTTGTATGGGATGCTCAACTCTGTTTCACATCCATGTTTAACTGCTGTTTTGAACCACTGTCTTGTCTGCCTTTTCATCTAGTATATTAGATTTTTTCTTTTATGCAAGTGGATAGTTTATAGAATTAGCCATGTATAGTATTAGACATGATTCTAGGAATCCTGATCTTGAAAACAGTTTGTACTCCTCTTGCACATGGCCTGTTCTGTGTGTGGTTTCTGTACGAGCAACATTTCTGACTACCTGTAGTACAATTACTTTACATGAGCTATGTGATCTCACTCTTGTCATCTCAGATGCACTCTGCAACTAACCTTACACGACTGTGTCAGTCATCTTCATTAAAAGGTTCCCCAAGATTTGACACAGAGTGTAGCCCTTGGCAGCTCTTTTCCCAGGGCATTACAGATAGCGCATTACAGATTTTGGTTCCCTCTGCTGCTCCACCATCCATGACCCAGAAGCTGGCTTTCATTGACCTTCCTATATTTAATTTCAGTCTCATTTTCTTTCTTCCATTATTATCTTTCTCAGTCTCTGTAATGCCAGGTTTCAGGTCATACTCAGCTCAACTTTCACTTTCTTCATTGAACTTCAATTCTCCTGAGAGTTCATTTTTTTCTTTGTTATGGCTGCATTTTGAAAAATATTCTGAGGGTATAAATGGGTCTTTACTCATGCTTAGGAAAAAGCATGTACTTCATTTCTGATTATAGATTGTAAGTTAAAGCAAAGCATCATTCACATACGAACTGCTGTAAGCATGAGGGCTGTAGTGGACAGGGACCTCTGTTGCCAATGCTCCCAAGGGAGAGGCAGATTAGAAATGAATGTGCATTCAGCAGCAACCAGGTAGTTAACTTGCTGTGAAGATAAAGCAGCAGGGCGAGGAAACAGCAGTAGAGATGAAGGAGCCACACTTTGGTAGAGTGAAGAGCTACTCTGAAGACTGGACACTGAATTGAAGGAGTAGACAACACAGAGTTCAGAAGAAAGTGTGTTCAGGCAGAAAGATGTGAAGAACACAAAGCCTGAGGCGAAGGCCAAGCCAGGGCATTTCAAAGACAAACAAGAATGCCACCTCTCCTGCAGATTGGAGTTCAAGGAATCCCAAGGGTAGTCCAAGGGTAGAAGGCTGGAAATGTAGGCTGAGATCTGCTCTGAGGATCATGAGTCTCAGCCAGCCTGGGTAAAAAAACTCTGTAACCAATTAGCCAGCAAAAAGATGCAAAGATGTGGCTCAAGTGGTAGAGTTTTGAGACAAAAATGCTAAGAGAGAGTACAAGGCCATGAATTCAAGCCCAAATACTGGCATGCATGTGTACCCATGCACACACATGTATACACACACACACATATACAGAGAAGAGGAGGAGGAGGAGGGAGGAGGAAAGAATGGAGGAAGGAAGGGGGAGGGATGGAAAGAAGAAAGAAAGGAAGAAAGAAAGGAAGAAAGAAAGAAAGAAAGAAAGAAAGAAAGAAAGAAAGAAAGAAAGAAAGAAAGAAAGAAAGAAAGAAAGAAAGAAAGAAAGAAAGAAAGAAAGAAAGAAAGAAAGAAAGAAAGAAAGAAAGAAAGAAAGAAAGAAAGAAAGAAAGAAAGAAAGAAAGGGAGGCAGGGAGGCAGGGAGGTAGGCAGGGAGATAGGAGAAAGAGAAAAAGAGAAAGAAGGAAAGAAGGAAAGAAGAAAGAGAGAAAGAGGTGATTAGGGTCTGATCTCAAAAAAATCAAGAAGGCAATGGATAGGAAGAACCAAATGAATTACACACTAAACAACAACTCCAGCTATTGCTAGGGTATGTAGGGGGCAACGAGAAACAGTGGAAATGTAGGGAATGCAGGTAGGTGACCACTAGAGCAAGACCTCTGGAGAACTCAGTAGTGTGTCAGTAATGTTGTGATTCCAGGGATATTTTGCTGTAATATGTGAAGGAAAAAAAAGAGGCAAAAATGATTGCTCAGTTTGAGGCAAAAGGAGAATGGAGAGGCCAATAATAATTTTTGGAAACTTGGTGTATGGGTGCACATAACTGCTTTGTATGGTGGGTGGAAAAGAAATTCAGGAGTTCTAAATAGAGCTCATCAAGGTGGTGTATACCTGTAATCCTAGTTTCGTGGGTGGTGGAGATCAGGAGGATTGGGATGCAAGGCTAATCATAACTGAAAGCTAGTGAGATCCTATCTCATTCAGTAAGCTGGGCATGATATTTCCCACCTGTGATTTCAGCTAGGTAGGAAGATTACAGTCTGAGGTTTCCCTGGGCCAAAAGATAATAAATAACACTTGGTCCTCCATTAGACCTGTGCCTCATTAATTCACTCTGGATAAATCTATAGGTCTAAAAATTCTTTTAAATGCTAAAATGCTATCTGAATTGTGGTATAAAACATAGGGCACATCATCATTTATTCCTCACAAGACTTTTTAAATGCTGTAATGGAAATAAAATAGGCCTAAAATTCAAGAGAGTCATAGACATAGACAGAGACAGAGACAGAGACAGAGACAAGAGACAGAGAGGCAGAGAAACAGAGATTAAAAAGAGAGACCCTATCTGAGAAAATAAAGTAAACAGAAAAAAGGGCTGGAGGTTTGTGCTTGCTTGTCTAATAAGCACAAGGCTTTCAGTTCAAATCCTAGTATTCAGGGGCAGGGTGTAGAGAACAGAGAATGTTGAAAGGGGATACATTAATCAAGATGTCATGTCAGAACCTGACACCTTGAAAGAAAACCCATTTGTATAACTACTTAAAGATAATACAATTTTAAGGTATATGTTCACTTGAAAGAAAGAAAAAGAAGTCTAATTTGTGTTTGACATGCTAGATTACAAATATAAAGTTCAAATAATAAAGATATTTTATCTCTGTTTTAAATGCATCAATTTAAACAATGTCAGTTCTATTAACATTGTGCTGTTTTTTTTTCTTTTCTGAATGCAAGGACTTTGTATGTATTATTTTACTTTAAATCTAACTTATCCCCCTCCCCAAAATTTGCATTCTTTAACATCACACACAAAACCATTTTGTAATTGATTTGCAAAGGGAGTTTTGTAGAAAAGCTTGTGTTTATACTAAGTATCTATGCATGATTTAAAATATACAAGGCTGAAAAACCTCCAAGTGAATTTAGATTTGAAATCTGAAAAGAGAGTCATAAATGCAGAGACAGTGTTAGTAAGAGCTCCCTCAGTCCACTCAGCCTCTGATATTCAGTGATAACAGGGCAGAGTAGGATGAGGTCAGCTTCCTGAGAACCTCCGTGTCCTCTGGGGAAAGGACCATTAATTTTTAGAAGCTTGAATACTGTCATGGTTCAGAGTTCGGAACAGACTGGCCTAGAAATAAAAGAACCTGCCTTTCATTCCCATCCCTGCTGCTTACTGGAATGTGATCTTCTGTCTCCACACATTTGAAATAGAGCTGCCTTTATGAAGCTGTTGCAGAGCTTTTGAGGATTTCTTACCATTATATAGAGATACACAAAAGGACCATGAAAAAATATGCATATAAGTTTTATTCTAAATTATAAATATCTGCTAAAAAATCCCGTAGATAGAAATACTTTATGGATAAAATTGAACTGAAAAAGAGATTTAAGGACAGTGCTGATGTATGCAGCAAAGGAACTTTCTAAATCTTCAGAGTAATTCTTTAACTTGTCACAAGTTCACAGTGGTGCTACAGAGTTTTGTGTAGTGGACACTGACTAAACCATAGGAATGAATTCCCTTCTTAAAAAAAGTGTAACAGGCTTTTTAAAGTGTCCTGGGTCTATACCAGCAGCTACATTGGGATAAGGCTTATAAAATTCCCTTTTTACGTAAGCAATTTTTTATGTCAATAAAGTTTTGAGTTAGTTTATGGAGCAATCTCGGTAAAAATGATATAGTTAAGGAAATAGATTTACAGGAAAAACAAAAGAAAAGAAAAGTATAATGGAATGTTATTACACAAAACAATTCTAAGGGATCATTGTCACAATTTGATTATGATGTGTTTCTGAGTTTCTTGGAAGGCCCAGAACAAAAGGAAACATGAACAATGACTCAGTGGCAATTTCAAAGGGGCAAAGAATTTGCTTTGTTTCCCAAGAAAGATACAACTTGGACAGTCTAAGCCCATATTCCCCTTTCTTCATTAAAATGTTGTGACTTGAATGGTTATTAGTCTTCAGACTAAGAATCTACCTTGGCAATTTGAAGGTGCCACATGAGAGAGATCACCCGTGACTTTAGACTTTCTAAGGGTAAACATTCTAAGTGAAATCCAGGTAACAATCTGAAAAGTTATCTATGATTAACAAAATACCAAGAAGTACTAGATTCTCACAGCAGATAGGGCATCAAGCTAAAATATAAAACTATGTCTTTCTGTGTGATACCATTGCTTATTCCTACTTTTATTATCCAAGATAAGAAAACTTTTTGTTTACATTTTGTTTTTTGCTGAAAAGTTCTGATTTTGAAATCAAAGACAAAGCAATTATACTCAGCAATCAGATAAACAAGGCAGGATATCTTTAAAAAGGAAAACAACATTTAGGATGATAGGAATTATCTGGGTGCTATTGATGGATACCAAACAATCATCAAAGGCAACAACATGTCCATCTTGTGATTAAATAACTAATTTTGGTTTGAAGATTTTAAGTGTACATTGCATTTTTTTTATTTCTTGAATGCTTTCTCTCTACTTTACCAACTTGGAAACTATCCAGTATACGTACCGCAAAATTTCAACTGCTGAAACCATCACATATCACAAAGCACATGCAGTTAGGTACCTCTCAACACTTAACCTCTCCCCCTACCCTGAAAAAAAACTGGAGAAATAAGAATATTAAAAGGACAGTACCATCAAAAAATGATGTTCTTGCAGTCGAATATATAGGGGATTCAGTAGTTGAATATAAAATAGATAAACTGTCACTCTTTAATTTATACATTTCTGTCCTGTATTGATAAGTAAGAAATGCACATTTATTGTTTTTTATTATTTTTACATTTTTTTATTGTGAAAATACTGCACAGAGGGGTTACAATTACATGGACAAGATGAGTACATTCCTTATCAAGCATTGTAGCCTCCTCCTTTGTTTCCCCTTTCCATCACTTCCTATCCTTTCCCCGCCCCCCCCACCCAATCCTCCCCGATCTCCCCCCCACCCGCACCAAAGTTGTAAAGTTCGTTTTTGACATAACGACTTGTACATCTCATTGTTGCAATGGGTCCATCTGTATCCCTATTTCAACGATGTGTTTTTCCCCTTCCCCTCCACAAATTATAACATCAAATACAGTGAAAGCAAGGGTCATACTGTGGGGGAGGGACATACAAAGCAACAAAGAAATAATCTTATAAATGTGTTAGAAACAATCTCAAGAAATAAAAAAAATCATTTGAGTACATATCTTAGGGTTCATTTCCCTAACATCACCTTATCTGACCTTTTCTGCTTGACTCAGACATATACTAGATATTGCAAATGAGGGAAACCATGGGACCTATGTTTCTTTGGGCCTGACTTACTTCACTTAATATAACTTTTTCCAAGTCTTTCCATTTCCTAACAAATGGGGCAATGTCATTGTTTCTGATGGAGGCATAGAATTCTATTGTGTACATATACCACATTTTCTTGATCCATTCATCTATTGAGTGGTGTCTGGGTTGGTTCCATATCTTAGCTGTAGTAAATAGGGGTGCAATAAACATAGTCGTGCTGGTAGCTTTAGTGTGGTCTTGTTTGTAAATATTTGGGTAAATGCCAAATGGGGAATTGCTGGGTCATAGGGGAGCTCTATGTGGAGTCTTTTGAGGAAACTCCATACTCCTTTCCAAAGTGGTTGAACAACTTTACACTCCCACCAACAATGAAGTAAGGTTCCTTTTTGTCCACATCTCCTCCAGCATCTGCTTTTATTAGAGTTCTTGATCATAGCCATTCTAACAGGGGTGAGGTGGTATCTCAATGTTGTTTTGATTTGCATTTCTTTTATGGCTAGGTAGATTGATTGTGTCTATTGGCCATCCTTCTTTCCTCTTCGGAGAAGTTTCTCTTTAAGTCTTTAGCCCACTTATTTATTGGGCAGTTGTTTCTTTGAAGATTTGTTGTTGGGGGATTTATTTTTTTTGAGGTCCATGTATATTTTAGATATGAGATCTTTGTCCATTGCATGGCTAAAAATGATGTTCCTGCAGTCGAATATATAGGGGATTCAGTAGTTGAATATAAATTAAAATAAACTGTCACTCTTTAATTTATACATTTCTGTCCTGTATTGATAAGTAAGAAATGCACATTTATTGTAAAAAATTATTTTAAGTACAATATCTTGAGAACAATGAGAAATAATCATCTGTAAACAGCCCGAACAGTTACTGTCTTAGTGAATTTCCTCTAGCATTTTTCTGTTTATTTCACTAAAAACATTTATGAATTTTCTAGTGGCAGAGTCTATGCTAAATACTCTTTTTATTTTGATACTGAGGATTAAATCTAATTGTATGTACTTTAGGCAAGTGTTCTACAACACTTCAGCCTTTGATTTTTATTTGGTTTTTGAGATACTATCTCATTCCCTTTGTCCAAACTGGATTGAAATCTATGATTTGTTCTTCCTGCAAGTAACAGATGTGAATCACCACTCTAGGTGCTCCCTCAACAGTGTGTGCATGTATACACACATCTACTCACATATTCTCCTTCTCTCTCCTCCCTCAACACTTGTTCTTTTCTGTTTGCAAGAGATTAGAATCAGTCTCAATCACTTCATGGCACTCTAACCCTGCAGCTGGAACGGTCGGCACCAGGACAACATGACAGGAGAGAAGAACTCTGCCAACCAAGTCTAATATGCCAATCTTGCCTCAGAAAATAGAATTGAGGACCTGAAAATGAGGCAGCAGATAGGAGTCTGTGATAGAGCTTAAGTCTATTTTCAGCCACAGTGCGTTCAATGAGTGGAGCAATCAAGCCTGGAGGAAAAATGAAGAGAATGAGAAACTACGTAAGCTTGTGTCTGGGGTTCAGAAGAGAGAGGGAAAGAAATGGAAAGACAGAGGGGAAAGAGAGAGAGGAAATGAGACACACAAAAACACACATACACATACACAACGAGAGATTGCATTCTTGGAGCATTTCCAATATTCCTCCAAATAAACGTCTATCTTGCCTTCAAATACATTTTGAACTTAAGCTTTAAGATACCATGTTAATGTGCATTGATAATGATTGTCTTGCTCTGTACAAGGCATCATTCCAACTATTTAATGTTCATTTATTTCATTAAATACATTTTAATCTTTATATCAACCCTCTCTAAAATGTGAGTGTTACTGCCTTCATTTTACGTGGGAGGACAGAACCTCAAAAACTTAAGCAGGAGGCATTGGTTAGGAAGGGCATGCCCATATACTACTCCTGCCCCCGATGTATATATATATAATATATTATAAATATTATATTATATAATACTCTATATTATATATAATATATATTTTATATATAATATATAATAATATAGAATATTAATTTAATATATTATAATATATTATATATAATATTATATATAATATATTATATACATACAAATATATATTATATATAATATATATTATATATATACATGGGGGCAGGTGTAGTATATATATAATATATATATTATATAATATATATATATTATACACACACACACACATTCATTTTTCCGTTCCCTTTGGCACCTCCTCACCTCCAATAGAACAGAAATGGAGGTCTATTTTTAAATATGTGTGCAAACCAGCATCAAGAATATAAGAACAATATAAGAAATGGGCAAATATATTTGTGTGAAAATCTGTAAAACAACTCCTATGCCCCAGGCCTGGATTTCTGTCCTGTACAGGGAGGGGCCTGTTTCTACCTCTACTCTCCCAGGCCTCCTGAGCAGGTGCCTGGGAACATAGCTGGAGAGGGACTAATAAGGCTTTTCAAATGAAAGACATCAGTGAATTTACTATAAGAGACAAATGCAGAGGAATTACAATCCACATAGACATTGACTGCTTTTCTTTACCTTGACTTTCAAAATTCTTTACTTCTTCACATACTCCAAAAAGCCAACTCTTGCTGGGCACCCGTGGCTCACTAAGGAGGCTGAGATCTGAGGATCGCGGTTGAAAGCCAGCTCGGCAAGGAAAGTCCATGAGACTCTTATCTCCAATAAACTAGCAGAAAACTGAAAGTGGCAGTGTGGCTCAAGTGGTAGAATGCTAGTCTTGAATTGAAGAGCTGAGTGATAGCACCAAGGCCCAGAATTCAAGCTCCATGACCATCTTTACTATATTACCATCTTTACTATATTTACTATATTTACTATATTACCATCTTTACTATATTAAGTCGGCCTATCCAAGAGCATGGGAGGTCTTTCCATTTCCTAGTGTCTTCTGCAATTTCTTTCTTTAACTTTTTATAGTTCTCATTAAATAGTTCTTTTACATCTTTGGTTAGGTTAATTCCTAAATATTTTATTTTTCGGGAGGTTATTGTGAATGGGGTTGCTCCCTTTATTTCCCTCTCTTCCTGTACATTATCAGTGTATAGGAAGGCAACTAATTTTTGTGGGTTTATTTTGTATCCTGCTATTTTGCCGAAGTGATTTCTGATTTCTAAGAGTTTGGGGATGGAGTTTTTGGGATCGTGGAGGTATAGTATCATGTCGTCTGCAAAAAGGGATAGCTTAACTTCTTCTTTCCCTATGCGGATCCCTTTAATGTCTTTTTCTTGCCTTATTGCCCTGGCTAAGGGTTCTAGGACTATATTGAAGAGGAGTGGAGACAGTGGACATCCTTGCCTTGTTCCTGATTTTAGGAGAATTGGTTGTAGCTTTTGGCTATTGGTCTGTCATAAATGGCTTTTATTGTTTTTAGAAATGTTCCTTCTATTCCTATTTTCTCCAGAGCTTTTAGCATGAATGAATGTTGAATTTTGTCAAAGGCCTTTTCTGCATCTGTGGCGATAATCATGTGATTCTAGACCTTGGCTCTGTTGATATGTTGGATTACATTTCTTGACTTACGTATGTTAAACCATCCCTGTGTCTCTGGGATGAAGCCTACCTGGTCATAGTGAATTAATTTTTTTATGTGTTTCTGGATTCTGTTAGCTAGAATCTTGTTAAGGATCTTTGCATCTGTGTTCATCAAGGAGATTGGCCTGTAATTCTCCTTTTTGGTTGGGTCTTTGCCTGGTTTGGGGATGAGTGTGATATTGGCTTCGTAGAATGAGTTTGGGATAGCTCCCTCCTTCTCTGTTTCTCTGAAGAGCTTGAGGAGTATGGGTATTAGTTCTTGTTTAAAGGTCTTATAGAATTCTGCTGTGAATCCATCTGGTCCTGGGCTTGTTTTTGTTGGAAGACTTTTGATAGCTTCCTGTATCTCATTATAGGATATTGGCTTATTTAATTGGTTAACTTCTTCTTTGCTCAGTTTGGGCAACTTGTATTTCTCTAAAAATGCATCCATTTCTGCCCGATTTTCTTCCTTTAGAGAGTATAGCTTTTGAAAGTAGTCTGTTAGGATTGTTTGGATATCTTGAGTACGTGTTGTGATGTTTCCCGTGGATCCCTAATCCTATTAATATGGGTTTCCTCTCTTCTTTTTAAAATTAATCTAGCCAATGGGCCATCAATTTTGTTTATTTTTTGAAAGAACCAGCTTTTTGTTTGGTTTATTTTGGTTATGGTTTTCTGATTTTCTAATTGTTAATCTCTGCTTTTAATTTCATTATCTGGCTTTGTCTAGTAGCTTTAGGTCCCATTTTTTCTTGTTTTTCTAGCTGTTTTAATTACAACATGAGATTATTTACTTGGTCTGTCTCCATTCTCTTGATCTGGGCACTGAGGGCAATAAATTTGCCCCTCAGGTCTGCTTTTGCTGTGTCCCACAAGTTTCTTTGTGAGGTGTTTTCATTTTCATTGAGTTGTAGGAAATGCTTTATTTCTTCTCTGATCTCTTCTGTTATCCAGGCATGGTTAAGGAGTGTGCTGTTCAATTTCCATGTATTGGAGAAATTTCTGCGGTATGCTTTGTTATTGAGAGCTAGCTTGATTCCACTGTGGTCAGATAGGATACAGGGGATTATGTCGATCTCTTTGTATTTGCTTAAGTTCCTTGCATGAACTATGATATGGTCTATTTTGGAGAAAGTTCCGTGAGCTGCTGAGAAGAATGTGTACTGTGTTGTTTTAGGGTGAAATACTTGGTAGATGTCAGTTAATTCCGCTTGAAGTATGGCCTCTCTTAATTCGGTAGCTTCTTTGCCAATCCTCTGGTTGGTAGACCTGTCCTTTGGCGAGAGTGGTGTGTTAAAGTCTCCTAGTATTATCGTATTGGGATCTATTTTATTCTGTAAGTTTGAGAGCATTTGTTTGACATATCTGGGTGTACCAATATTTGGGGCATATAAGTTGATGATGGTTATATCCTCCTCTTGGATTGTTCCCTTTATTAATATGTAGTGTCCGTCCTTGTCTTTCTGTACTGATTTTAATGAAAAGTTTATTTTGTCAGATATCAGGATAGCTACACCTGCTTTCTTACTGGGGGCGTTTGATTGGTAGATCCTTTTCCACCCCTTCACTCTGAGTTTGTTTGTATGTTTGGCTGAGAGGTGGGTCTCCAGGAAGGCAACAGATGGATGGGTCTTGTTTTCTGATCCAGTCCTCAGTTCATTTTCTTTTAATTGGCGAATTCAGCCCATTTATATTAAGAGAAAGTATAGAGAGATGCATTGTTGTCCCTGTCATTCCGTTTTCCTAAGTTTTTCTTCTTTCCTTTCCTCCTGTGCTTGCTCAGTTAGACTTTGAGTAACGCCTGTTTGGGGCAGGCCCCAGTTCCTGGTTGCTTTCTTCAGGTTGTGTCCCCCCTCTTAGAATTCTTTGTAATGCTCTGCCCATGTAATTGTAACCCCTCTGTACAGTATGTTCACAAATAAAATAAAATAAAATAAAAAATTCTTCTATATAATAAAAAAATAAAAAAAAAAAGATCCAAAAATCGGAAGTCACACGGTAGATTGGATTCCATCACAGGTCGCCTTCTCTCCTACTCTATACAAATATGTACTTATTTGCATACTAAATTCAGCTTATGAATGGATGACTATTGTGCTCTCCTTCTCCCTCCCCAGGGACTCAAACTCAGGTCCTGGGAATGGCCTAGCTCCTTGGTGGTTCACAGGCTGCTGTGCTCATATGGACCCATTTGCCAATTGGGCTTGCTAGGCCCCGAGTTCAGATCCCAGCCTGCCAAAATATTCATACTGATGTCAGAAGCCAATCGTTGCACCTGTTTTCCTTTCCTGTTTAAGTCCTGGGTCTCAGCTAGGATGGAGAATGCATGGGCCACGCTGTGGCCATGGGAATAGGGTATCATCCACGTCAGCCGAGTTATACCTGTCATCATATACTCAAGAAAATACACAATATATCCATGAATAGCATACAAAATAGAGAATAACTACACTAAAGGCACGATGCAGTCTAAACACAGATGTGAATATACATCCCATGTTTCAATGATGAATTGAGGACTCTTGTGGCCTCCCTAGGGCTCGATCTCAGCTCCTGGGAACAGACCAGCTCCTTAGTGGTTCACAGGCTGGTGTGCTCACGTAGACTCATTGGGCAATTGGGTCTCCTAGGCCCCGAGTGTGAATCCCAGCACTGCCAAAAATTCACCCTAATGTGAGAAGCCAGTCATTGCACCTGTTTTCCTGTGCTTTGCAAGTTCTGGGTCTCAAGTAGAATGGAGAATGTATAAGCAACTCTATACTCATGGGACTAGGTTGTCATCCAGGTCACCACAGTTATATCTGTCATCTTATACTCAAAAAAATACACAATATATCAATGAATAAGAGACAAAATAAAGAGAATGACTACACCAAATGCAAGATGCTGCCCACCCATGTATGGAAATATAGATCCTTGGTTTAATTATGAATTTATGACTATATTGTCCCCCACCAGGGCTCGATCTCAGGTCTAGGGAATGACCTAGCGCCTTAGTGGCTCACAGGCTGGTGTGCTCACGATGACCCTTTCACCAATTGGGTCTGCTAGGCCTTGACTTCAAATCTTAGCACAGCCAAAAGTTTCATCCTGATGTGAGCATCCAATCGATCTACCTGTTTTCCTTTCCTGTGAAAGTCCTGGGTCTCAGAGAGGATGGAGAATGCTATATAGGCAACTCTATTTCTATAGCCATAGAAATAGGTTGTCCAGGTCAGCACAGTTATATCTGTCACCATACTCAATAATATACACAATATATCCATGAATAAATAAAAAATAAAAAAAAATCTACACTGAATGCAAGATGCATACGACACCTGTAGGTAAAGAGAGATCCTATCTTTAAAAAAGATGGGTTTATTATTTTGTCCAGTGCTGGGGCTTCAAATTAGGCTCTGGACTGGGACTGACATTCTAGTCTTTAAGGATGGTGAGCTTCCCCTTCCCCCACTGTGCCACAGAGTTACCCAGACTTGTGTTAAAATCCCAGCACTGACAAAAATTCATCCTTATGTCAGAAAGCAATCGTTGCACATGTTTTCCTCTCCTGTGAAATGCGGGGTCTCAACAAGGATGGAGAATGCATAGGCAACCCTATAACCATATGAACAGGTTGTTATCCATGTCAGCACAGTTATACCTGTCACCAAACTCAATAAAATACACAATACCTCCATGAATTAGTCACAAAATAAGAAGTACACTGAATGCAAAATGCTGTCCACACATGTATGTAAATATAGATCCTATGTTTAAATAATGAATTTATGACTATAGTGGGGCACCCTGAGGATCATTGTCAGGTCCTGGGAATGGCCTAGCTCCTTAGTTACTCACAGGCTGGTTTGTTCACCTTGACCTATTCACCAATTGGTCCTGCTAGGCCCTGAGACAGATCCCAGCATTACCAAGTGGATCATGAAGTAAGAAACTGAGTGTGAAAATTATTTTTCTTTTCTCTGAGAGTCCTGGGTGTTAGGCATGATGGAGAACATGTCTACAAATCTAGATGCTATGTGATAGTATATCATCAATGTAATAAATGGAGTGGGTGTCATCGTAGTAAATAAAATCAATGGTAAATAAATGAATAAAAAAATACAAGGAACAACCACACCAAACATGTATGGACTGAACATCTATAGGTAAGTATAAATCCTATCTTTACAATGTATATAAATAGTATGTTTTCCAGGGCTGGGGCTTGAATTCGTGCCTAATGAACAGGCCTAACTTTCTTATCTTCAAGTATGGTAAGATTCCGCTTCATCCACAGTGCTGCATGTGTACCCAGACCCTGAGTTCAAATCGAAAACTGTGCAGAATAAACAGTGCAAATTGCAAACCAGAGAGCTAATTTTTTTTATTTTATTTTATTTTATGCTCAGCACGGCACTTGAACTCAGTTCGTGGCAACTCTGCCTCATCTTTGATCACTCAAGGCTGGGATGGAGCCACTGGACCCATAGCTGCTCCTGGGATCCTAAACCCCCAGGCCTTGCAGGGAAAAATACACAGAAAAATGCTGTGAGACAGCTTTTTATGTTTTCTTCCTTTGCACGGTGACCTCCTGGGTCTAAATGACACTGTTGCAAAGGGTACTTCACCTTGCATTGCTGAAGACTGGCAGAATACCGGGAAAACCATAGGCCCACGTGGCAATGTAGGCCCTGATTTTGAATCCCTGTCCTGACACAACCAATGGCAGGAGATACTAAGAGACTTATTCTCATCAATAGGAATAACAATGGAATGTTATCAATGTCACGGTTGAATGAGTTGATTGTGAATGATGCTTCTATAAAATTAGACAGCATAATTTCAGGAGGCTGATTGATTTTATTTAATATTATGAAGCATTAAAAGAATACTATTACAGGAACACAATAATTTCAAGACACAGAGTTCATTAATAGTTTAAAGATGAAAACAATAACAATAATTACATGGAAATATAATAAATATCCAAGAATTGGTACAAATGTAGTCTATATAAGTGAATAATGGACAGACATCTCTGGAATGGTATAAAGATATATATTTATTAGTATACTGCCACCTGTGTGTCAATCTGTTCTTATTTTGTCAATCCCTGGGGCTCAATCTTAGGTCATAGGAACTGCCTGTCAGCTCAATTTGCCCCAGAATGGCATGTGGACACTCACCCATTCATGAATTTGGCCTTGTAGGCCATGAGTTCAGATGCCAGCACTCCCAAACAATGAATCGTGGAGTAAGAATCTGATGGTGACATGTTTTCCTTTACTGTGAATCTTCTGGGTGTCAGGTATGAAGTGGAATACATATGCAGACCTATGTCCTATGTAATCAATGTAATCAATGTTCTATGTGTCATAATAGTCAATAAAATAAACGGTCAATACATGATTAAAACAAAAAATAAAATGAATAACTCCACTGAATGCAATATAGAGTCAACATATGTATATAAATATAAATCATATATGTAAATTGTACATGAGTAGGATATTTTCTAGTGGTGGGGATCAATTTCAGGCTTAAGGAAGACTTGATTTTCTTGACTTCAAGGAGGAAATCTTCCCCTTCCCACACAGTGCAAGAGAGTTACCCAGACCATGAGTTCCAATCCCAGTCTTGGCAGAAAAAATGGCACCTTTATAGTATATAAGGTCCATTTCTTAGGTATTTCATTATGCCTCCATTTTATGAATGTGATTGTTTAAATGCTTAATAAAGTATTAATTAAAATCAATCAGTGTCTTATAATATAATTGTGTATCATTTTATCCTAGAATTATTCAAGAACTGTTCAATCATGACTTGCATCACATTACATTGGTAATCATATGGATAGGAACAAGTTTCTTAGGATCTCCTACCATTTAGAGATGGCAGGACCTGGATTCGAATAGTGGGCTCCAGCTCCCACCACTTCAACCTGAGGATAGGGAACTCACCAGTCTGTCCAAGAACATAAACAAGACCAGTGATTAGGCAGGCCCAGTGGCTCTCAGCAATCCTCCTTGTTACTTACAAGGCTGTGATGGGAGGATCAAAGTTATCCTAAGTAGGAAAGTCCTTGAGACCCCTGTCCAACTTCAGTGCCAACAAAGCCAGAAGAAGAGTTGTGTAGCTCTTGTGGTAGAGGGCTAGCCTTGAGCAAAAGCAGCTCATGGACTGTGCTCAGATCCTGATTTCAAGTTTTGGGACTGGCAACAAATAGGCACACACAAGATTCTGTGCAGCCATCTGGCTAAAGCAGGTTACCCTCTTGTCCCCAACTGAATTGGACATTGTTCCCTGGGAAAGTGGCTGGGGGAGTTGCTGTCATCTTGACTCTGCCCATGCTGCCTGCATCACATGATTCTGGCCACACCACCATTCTTTCATGTTTCTTTCAGACCAATGGAATACAAGAATGGTGGCCACGCCCACATTCCATGCTGCCTCGTACCCCCTGGGATTCCCTAGGTTGGATGTCACCACTACCAGCAGTTGAAGAAGGTAGAGATGGCTGAGTAGTGAGCAAGAGTCTTGAAGCTACTTTGGAGTAGGAAATTGATGTGGCCTCCTGCTTCCCAGCCCCCTCCCCTGCTTCCTCCAAGGCACTGCATTTCAAACCTCAGGTGGTGGCAAGCTGCTGGCAGGCTTGCAGCCCTGACTTGGTCCCGGCCCCTAGTCCTTTGCTCTGGACCTGAGTGTCTGCAATGCCCCCTCCATTGCTGCTCACCCCACCAGGAGCATCCACCAACAACTTCTCCCAGCAGCACAGGTGAGTGGTCGCCCAGTGGGCCTGCACCCTGCAACACCCGTACCTGGTGACACCCCCCCAGGTGACGGACTTGCACTTCCCTCACACCCCACAGTCCAGCCAGGGTTCTGCCACTAATGCGCCCCAAGGGTAGGGGGTGGGTGTTAACCCGGGGATCCCACTCCCATCCCTAGTGATCAATGTCCCAGGAAAAGGGCAGATGCAGTGATGGGTGAAAAGGGAGTGTTAGGTTTTTTAAAAAGAGGTAACCGAGTAAGAACAGCACCAGCACGCGCGTGGTATTCAGATAAGGGGTAGGTTTATTCAGTAGACCTGCTTGGACCAGGCAAGGGTGGCACTCCACGTGGCTGGGAAAGGCCTGGGAATGAGAGAGAGCTGGGAAGAGAGGAAAGAGAGAGAAAAGAGCAGAGAGAGGGGTAAGAACAGTAGCACTCACGTGGTATTCAGGTAA